>NW_026699850.1:0-43067 GCF_030435755.1 Ochotona princeps | reverse complement strand
AGTTTCCTTGAGAGCTGCTTGGAAGCCTGATGGTGTGTGAAGTTAGTGAGCCAAATGGAGTTGTTCTCCCACAAGACCTACTCGGCTGATTCTTCTTCAATATGCCCTTCACCAACATGCAGTGTTTCCTTGATTGAATTAGCTCTCACACCAATATTTACATCTAGAGCCTTTGCATTGAGGGCTATCTGAAAACGGCTGTGGCGCTGAAGTTGCCTGAGAATGTGGAGTTGGTGGCATGTGAAACCCGCATGTGGAGCATTCGTTTGTGTGGGATGCTCTACCAGGTTCATTCCTAGATAATGCACTCAAAGGGCACTAATCATAGAGTGTGAAAACTGAGTTTCCTTGAGAGCTGCTTAAAGCCTGATGGTGTGTGAAGTTAGTGAGCCAAATGGAGTTGTTCTCCAACAAGAAACACTCGGCTGATCCTTCTTCAATATGCCCTTCACCAACATGCAGTGTTTCCTTGATTGAATTAGCTCTCACACCAATATTTGCACCTAGAGCCTTTGCATTGAGGGCTATCTGAAAACGGCTGTGGCGCTGAAGTTGCCTGTGAATGTGGAGTTGGTGGCATGTGAAACCCGCATGTGGAGCATTCGTTTGTGTGGGATGCTCTACTAGATTCATTCCTAGATAATGCACTCAAAGGGCACTAAGCATAGAGTGTGAAAACTGAGTTTCCTTGAGAGCTGCTTGGAAGCCTGATGGTGTGTGAAGTTAGTGAGCCAAATGGAGTTGTTCTCCCACAAGAACCACTCGGCTGATCCTTCTTCAATATGCCCTTCACCAACATGCAGTGTTTCCTTGATTGAATTAGCTCTCACACCAATATTTGCGTCTAGAGCCTTTGCATTGAGGGCTATCTGAAAATGGCTGTGGCGCTGAAGTTGCCTGTGAATGTGGAGTTGGTGGCATGTGAAACCCGCATGTGGAGCATTCGTTTGTGTGGGATGCTCACCAAGCTTCATTTCAGTCCTTGGCCCTCAAAGGGCACTAAGCATAGAGTGTTAAAACAGTTTCCTTGAGAGCTGCTTGGAAGCCTGATGGTGTGTGAAGTTAGTTATCCAAATGGAGTTGTTCTCCCACAAGAACCACTCGGCTGATCCTTCTTCAATATGCCCTTCACCAACATGCAGTGTTTCCTTGATTGAATTAGCTCTCACACCAATATTTGCGTCTAGAGCCTTTGCATTGAGGGCTATCTGAAAATGGCTGTGGCGCTGAAGTTGCCTGAGAATGTGGAGTTGGTGGCATGTGAAACCCGCATGTGGAGCATTCGTTTGTGTGGGATGCTCTACCAGGTTCATTCCTAGATAATGCAGTGAAAGGGCACTAAGCATAGAGTGTGAAAACTGAGTTTCCTTGAGAGCTGCTTGGAAGCCTGATGGTGTGTGAAGTTAGTGAGCCAAATGGAGTTGTTCTCCCACAAGAACCACTCGGCTGATCCTTCTTCAATATGCCCTTCACCAACATGCAGTGTTTCCTTGATTGAATTAGCTCTCACACCAATATTTGCGTCTAGAGCCTTTGCATTGAGTTCTATCTGAAAATGGCTGTGGCGCTGAAGCTGCCTGAGAATGTGGAGTTGGTGGCATGTGGAACCCGCATGTGGAGCATTCGTTTGTGTGGGATGCTCACCAAGCTTCATTTCAGTCCTAGGCACTCAAAGGGCACTAAGCATAGAGTGTGAAAACTGAGTTTCCTTGAGAGCTGCTTGGAAGCCTGATGGTGTGTGAAGTTAGTGAGCCAAATGGAGTTGTTCTCCCACAAGACCTACTCAGCTGATTCTTCTTCAATATGCCCTTCACCAACATGCAGTGTTTCCTTGATTGAATTAGCTCTCACACCAATATTTGCGTCTAGAGCCTTTGCATTGAGGGCTATCTGAAAGCGGCTGTGGCGCTGAAGTTGCCTGAGAATGTGGAGTGTGGTGGCATGTGAAACCCGCATGTGGAGCATTCGTTTGTGTGGGATGCTCACCAAGCTTCATTTCAATCCAAGGCACACAAAGGGCACTAAGCATAGAGTGTGAAAACTGAGTTTCCTTGAGAGCTGCTTGGAAGCCTGATGGTGTGTGAAGTTAGTGAGCCAAATGGAGTTGTTCTCCCACAAGAACCACTCGGCTGATCCTTCTTCAATATGCCCTTCACCAACATGCAGTGTTTCCTTGATTGAATTAGCTCTCAAACCAATATTTGCGTCTAGAGCCTTTGCATTGAGGGCTATCTGAAAATGGCTGTGGCGCTGAAGTTGCCTGTGAATGTGGAGTTGGTGGCATGTGAAACCCGCATGTGGAGCATTCGTTTGTGTGGGATGCTCACCAAGCTTCATTTCAGTCCTTGGCCCTCAAAGGGCACTAAGCATAGAGTGTGAAAACTGAGTTTCCTTGAGAGCTGCTTGGAAGCCTGATGGTGTGTGAAGTTAGTGAGCCAGATGGAGTTGTTCTCCCACAAGAACCACTCGGCTGATCCTTCTTCAATATGCCCTTCACCAACATGCAGTGTTTCCTTGATTGAATTAGCTCTCACACCAATATTTGCGTCTAGAGCCTTTGCATTGAGGGCTATCTGAAAACACCTGTGGCGCTGAAGTTGCCTGTGAATGTGGAGTTGGTGGCATGTGAAACCCGCATGTGGAGCATTCGTTTGTGTGGGATGCTCTACCAGGTTCATTCCTAGATAATGCAGTGAAAGGGCACTAAGCATAGAGTGTGAAAACTGAGTTTCCTTGAGAGCTGCTTGGAAGCCTGATGGTGTGTGAAGTTAGTGAGCCAAATGGAGTTGTTCTCCCACAAGATCCACTCAGCTAATCCTTCTTCAATATGCCCTTCACCAACATGCAGTGTTTCCTTGATTGAATTAGCTCTCACACCAATGTTTGCGTCTAGAGCCTTTGCATTGAGGGCTATCTGAAAACGGCTGTGGCGCTGAAGTTGCCTGTGAATGTGGAGTTGGTGGCATGTGAAACCCGCATGTGGAGCATTCGTTTGTGTGGGATGCTCACCAAGCTTCATTTCAGTCCTAGGCACTCAAAGGGCACTAAGCATAGAGTGTGAAAACTGAGTTTCCTTGAGAGCTGCTTGGAAGCCTGATGGTGTGTGAAGCTACTGAGCCCAATGGAGTTGTTCTCCCACAAGAACCACTCGGCTGATCCTTCTTCAATATGCCCTTCACCAACATGCAGTGTTTCCTTGATTGAATTAGCTCTCACACCAATATTTGCGTCTAGAGCCTTTGCATTGAGGGCTATCTGAAAACGGCTGTGGCGCTGAAGTTGCCTGTGAATGTGGAGTTGGTGGCATGTGAAACCCGCATGTGGAGCATTCGTTTGTGTGGGATGCTCTACTAGATTCATTCCTAGATAATGCACTCAAAGGTCACTAAGCATAGAGTGTGAAAACTGAGTTTCCTTGAGAGCTGCTTGGAAGCCTGATGGTGTGTGAAGTTAGTGAGCCAAATGGAGTTGTTCTCCCACAAGAACCACTCGGCTGATCCTTCTTCAATATGCCCTTCACCAACATGCAGTGTTTCCTTGATTGAATTAGCTCTCACACCAATATTTGCGTCTAGAGCCTTTGCATTGAGGGCTATCTGAAAACGGCTGTGGCGCTGAAGTTGTCTGAGAATGTGGAGTTGGTGGCATGAGAAACCCGCATGTGGAGCATTCGTTTGTGTGGGATGCTCTACCAGGTTCATGCCTAGATAATGCACTCAAAGGGCACTAAGCATAGAGTGTGAAAACTGAGTTTCCTTGAGAGCTGCTTGGAAGCCTGATGGTGTGAAGTTAGTGAGCCAAATGGAGTTGTTCTCCCACAAAAACCACTCGGCTGATCCTTCTTCAACATGCCCTTCACCAACATGCAGTGTTTCCTTGATTGAATTAGCTCTCACACCAATATTTGCGTCTAGAGCCTTTGCATTGAGGGGTATCTGAAAATGGCTGTGGCGCTGAAGTTGCCTGTGAATGTGGAGTTGGTGGCATGTGAAACCCGCATGTGGAGCATTCGTTTGTGTGGGATGCTCACCAAGCTTCATTTCAGTCCTAGGCACTCAAAGGGCACTAAGCATAGAGTGTGAAAACTGAGTTTCCTTGAGAGCTGCTTGGAAGCCTGATGGTGTGTGAAGTTAGTGAGCCAAATGGAGTTGTTCTCCCACAAGAACTACTCGGCTGATTCTTCTTCAATATGCCCTTCACCAACATGCAGTGTTTCCTTGATTGAATTAGCTCTCACACCAATATTTACATCTAGAGCCTTTGCATTGATTGCTATCTGAAAATGGCTGTGGCACTGAAGTTGCCTGAGAATGTGGAGTTGGTGGCATGTGAAACCCGCATGTGGAGCATTCGTTTGTGTGGGATGCTCTACCAGGTTCATTCCTAGATAATGCACTCAAAGGGCACTAATCATAGAGTGTGAAAACTGAGTTTCCTTGAGAGCTGCTTAAAGCCTGATGGTGTGTGAAGTTAGTGAGCCAAATGGAGTTGTTCTCCAACAAGAAACACTCGGCTGATCCTTCTTCAATATGCCCTTCACCAACATGCAGTGTTTCCTTGATTGAATTAGCTCTCACACCAATATTTGCACCTAGAGCCTTTGCATTGAGGGCTATCTGAAAACGGCTGTGGCGCTGAAGTTGCCTGTGAATGTGGAGTTGGTGGCATGTGAAACCCGCATGTGGAGCATTCGTTTGTGTGGGATGCTCTACTAGATTCATTCCTAGATAATGCACTCAAAGGGCACTAAGCATAGAGTGTGAAAACTGAGTTTCCTTGAGAGCTGCTTGGAAGCCTGATGGTGTGTGAAGTTAGTGAGCCAAATGGAGTTGTTCTCCCACAAGAACCACTCGGCTGATCCTTCTTCAATATGCCCTTCACCAACATGCAGTGTTTCCTTGATTGAATTAGCTCTCACACCAATATTTGCGTCTAGAGCCTTTGCATTGAGGGCTATCTGAAAATGGCTGTGGCGCTGAAGTTGCCTGTGAATGTGGAGTTGGTGGCATGTGAAACCCGCATGTGGAGCATTCGTTTGTGTGGGATGCTCACCAAGCTTCATTTCAGTCCTTGGCCCTCAAAGGGCACTAAGCATAGAGTGTGAAAACTGAGTTTCCTTGAGAGCTGCTTGGAAGCCTGATGGTGTGTGAAGTTAGTTAGCCAAATGGAGTTGTTCTCCCACAAGAACCACTCGGCTGATCCTTCTTCAATATGCCCTTCACCAACATGCAGTGTTTCCTTGATTGAATTAGCTCTCACCAATATTTGCGTCTAGAGCCTTTGCTTGAGGGCTATCTGAAAGCGGCTGTGGCGCTGAAGTTGCCTGAGAATGTGGAGTTGCTGGCATGTGAAACCCGCATGTGGAGCATTCGTTTGTGTGGGATGCTCTACCAGGTTCATTCCTAGATAATGCAGTGAAAGGGCACTAAGCATAGAGTGTGAAAACTGAGTTTCCTTGAGAGCTGCTTGGAAGCCTGATGGTGTGAAGTTAGTGAGCCAAATGGAGTTGTTCTCCCACAAGAACCATTTGGCTGATCCTTCTTCAACATGCCCTTCACCAACATGCAGTGTTTCCTTGATTGAATTAGCTCTCACACCAATATTTGCGTCTAGAGCCTTTGCATTGAGGGGTATCTGAAAATGGCTGTGGCGCTGAAGTTGCCTGTGAATGTGGAGTTGGTGGCATGTGAAACCCGCATGTGGAGCATTCGTTTGTGTGGGATGCTCACCAAGCTTCATTTCAGTCCTAGGCACTCAAAGGGCACTAAGCATAGAGTGTGAAAACTGAGTTTCCTTGAGAGCTGCTTGGAAGCCTGATGGTGTGTGAAGTTAGTGAGCCAAATGGAGTTGTTCTCCCACAAGAACTACTCGGCTGATTCTTCTTCAATATGCCCTTCACCAACATGCAGTGTTTCCTTGATTGAATTAGCTCTCACACCAATATTTACATCTAGAGGCTTTGCATTGATTGCTATCTGAAAATGGCTGTGGCACTGAAGTTGCCTGAGAATGTGGAGTTGGTGGCATGTGAAACCCGCATGTGGAGCATTCGTTTGTGTGGGATGCTCTACCAGGTTCATTCCTAGATAATGCACTCAAAGGGCACTAATCATAGAGTGTGAAAACTGAGTTTCCTTGAGAGCTGCTTAAAGCCTGATGGTGTGTGAAGTTAGTGAGCCAAATGGAGTTGTTCTCCCACAAGAACCACTCGGCTGATCCTTCTTCAATATGCCCTTCACCAACATGCAGTGTTTCCTTGATTGAATTAGCTCTCACACCAATATTTGCACCTAGAGCCTTTGCATTGAGGGCTATCTGAAAACGGCTGTGGCGCTGAAGTTGCCTGTGAATGTGAGGCAGTTGGTGGCATGTGAAACCCGCATGTGGAGCATTCGTTTGTGTGGGATGCTCTACTAGATTCATTCCTAGATAATGCACTCAAAGGGCACTAAGCATAGAGTGTGAAAACTGAGTTTCCTTGAGAGCTGCTTGGAAGCCTGATGGTGTGTGAAGTTAGTGAGCCAAATGGAGTTGTTCTCCCACAAGAACCACTCGGCTGATCCTTCTTCAATATGCCCTTCACCAACATGCAGTGTTTCCTTGATTGAATTAGCTCTCACACCAATATTTGCGTCTAGAGCCTTTGCATTGAGGGCTATCTGAAAATGGCTGTGGCGCTGAAGTTGCCTGTGAATGTGGAGTTGGTGGCATGTGAAACCCGCATGTGGAGCATTCGTTTGTGTGAGATGCTCACCAAGCTTCATTTCAGTCCTTGGCCCTCAAAGGGCACTAAGCATAGAGTGTGAAAACTGAGTTTCCTTGAGAGCTGCTTGGAAGCCTGATGGTGTGTGAAGTTAGTTAGCCAAATGGAGTTGTTCTCCCACAAGAACCATTCGGCTGATCCTTCTTCAATATGCCCTTCACCAACATGCAGTGTTTCCTTGATTGAATTAGCTCTCACCAATATTTGCGTCTAGAGCCTTTGCATTGAGGGCTATCTGAAAGCGGCTGTGGCGCTGAAGTTGCCTGAGAATGTGGAGTTGGTGGCATGTGAAACCCGCATGTGGAGCATTCGTTTGTGTGGGATGCTCTACCAGGTTCATTCCTAGATAATGCAGTGAAAGGGCACTAAGCATAGAGTGTGAAAACTGAGTTTCCTTGAGAGCTGCTTGGAAGCCTGATGGTGTGTGAAGTTAGTGAGCCAAATGGAGTTGTTCTCCCACAAGAACCACTCGGCTGATCCTTCTTCAATATGCCCTTCACCAACATGCAGTGTTTCCTTGATTGAATTAGCTCTCACACCAATATTTGCGTCTAGAGCCTTTGCATTGAGTTCTATCTGAAAATGGCTGTGGCGCTGAAGCTGCCTGAGAATGTGGAGTTGGTGGCATGTGGAACCCGCATGTGGAGCATTCGTTTGTGTGGGATGCTCACCAAGCTTCATTTCAGTCCTAGGCACTCAAAGGGCACTAAGCATAGAGTGTGAAAACTGAGTTTCCTTGAGAGCTGCTTGGAAGCCTGATGGTGTGTGAAGTTAGTGAGCCAAATGGAGTTGTTCTCCCACAAGACCTACTCGGCTGATTCTTCTTCAATATGCCCTTCACCAACATGCAGTGTTTCCTTGATTGAATTAGCTCTCACACCAATATTTACATCTAGAGCCTTTGCATTGAGGGCTATCTGAAAACGGCTGTGGCGCTGAAGTTGCCTGAGAATGTGGAGTTGGTGGCATGTGAAACCCGCATGTGGAGCATTCGTTTGTGTGGGATGCTCTACCAGGTTCATTCCTAGATAATGCACTCAAAGGGCACTAATCATAGAGTGTGAAAACTGAGTTTCCTTGAGAGCTGCTTAAAGCCTGATGGTGTGTGAAGTTAGTGAGCCAAATGGAGTTGTTCTCCAACAAGAAACACTCGGCTGATCCTTCTTCAATATGCCCTTCACCAACATGCAGTGTTTCCTTGATTGAATTAGCTCTCACACCAATATTTGCACCTAGAGCCTTTGCATTGAGGGCTATCTGAAAACGGCTGTGGCGCTGAAGTTGCCTGTGAATGTGGAGTTGGTGGCATGTGAAACCCGCATGTGGAGCATTCGTTTGTGTGGGATGCTCTACTAGATTCATTCCTAGATAATGCACTCAAAGGGCACTAAGCATAGAGTGTGAAAACTGAGTTTCCTTGAGAGCTGCTTGGAAGCCTGATGGTGTGTGAAGTTAGTGAGCCATATGGAGTTGTTCTCCCACAAGAACCACTCGGCTGATCCTTCTTCAATATGCCCTTCACCAACATGCAGTGTTTCCTTGATTGAATTAGCTCTCACACCAATATTTGCGTCTAGAGCCTTTGCATTGAGGGCTATCTGAAAATGGCTGTGGCGCTGAAGTTGCCTGTGAATGTGGAGTTGGTGGCATGTGAAACCCGCATGTGGAGCATTCGTTTGTGTGGGATGCTCACCAAGCTTCATTTCAGTCCTTGGCCCTCAAAGGGCACTAAGCATAGAGTGTTAAAACAGTTTCCTTGAGAGCTGCTTGGAAGCCTGATGGTGTGTGAAGTTAGTTATCCAAATGGAGTTGTTCTCCCACAAGAACCACTCGGCTGATCCTTCTTCAATATGCCCTTCACCAACATGCAGTGTTTCCTTGATTGAATTAGCTCTCACACCAATATTTGCGTCTAGAGCCTTTGCATTGAGGGCTATCTGAAAATGGCTGTGGCGCTGAAGTTGCCTGAGAATGTGGAGTTGGTGGCATGTGAAACCCGCATGTGGAGCATTCGTTTGTGTGGGATGCTCTACCAGGTTCATTCCTAGATAATGCAGTGAAAGGGCACTAAGCATAGAGTGTGAAAACTGAGTTTCCTTGAGAGCTGCTTGGAAGCCTGATGGTGTGTGAAGTTAGTGAGCCAAATGGAGTTGTTCTCCCACAAGAACCACTCGGCTGATCCTTCTTCAATATGCCCTTCACCAACATGCAGTGTTTCCTTGATTGAATTAGCTCTCACACCAATATTTGCGTCTAGAGCCTTTGCATTGAGTTCTATCTGAAAATGGCTGTGGCGCTGAAGCTGCCTGAGAATGTGGAGTTGGTGGCATGTGGAACCCGCATGTGGAGCATTCGTTTGTGTGGGATGCTCACCAAGCTTCATTTCAGTCCTAGGCACTCAAAGGGCACTAAGCATAGAGTGTGAAAACTGAGTTTCCTTGAGAGCTGCTTGGAAGCCTGATGGTGTGTGAAGTTAGTGAGCCAAATGGAGTTGTTCTCCCACAAGACCTACTCAGCTGATTCTTCTTCAATATGCCCTTCACCAACATGCAGTGTTTCCTTGATTGAATTAGCTCTCACACCAATATTTGCGTCTAGAGCCTTTGCATTGAGGGCTATCTGAAAGCGGCTGTGGCGCTGAAGTTGCCTGAGAATGTGGAGTTGGTGGCATGTGAAACCCGCATGTGGAGCATTCGTTTGTGTGGGATGCTCACCAAGCTTCATTTCAATCCAAGGCACACAAAGGGCACTAAGCATAGAGTGTGAAAACTGAGTTTCCTTGAGAGCTGCTTGGAAGCCTGATGGTGTGTGAAGTTAGTGAGCCAAATGGAGTTGTTCTCCCACAAGAACCACTCGGCTGATCCTTCTTCAATATGCCCTTCACCAACATGCAGTGTTTCCTTGATTGAATTAGCTCTCAAACCAATATTTGCGTCTAGAGCCTTTGCATTGAGGGCTATCTGAAAATGGCTGTGGCGCTGAAGTTGCCTGTGAATGTGGAGTTGGTGGCATGTGAAACCCGCATGTGGAGCATTCGTTTGTGTGGGATGCTCACCAAGCTTCATTTCAGTCCTTGGCCCTCAAAGGGCACTAAGCATAGAGTGTGAAAACTGAGTTTCCTTGAGAGCTGCTTGGAAGCCTGATGGTGTGTGAAGTTAGTGAGCCAAATGGAGTTGTTCTCCCACAAGAACCACTCGGCTGATCCTTCTTCAATATGCCCTTCACCAACATGCAGTGTTTCCTTGATTGAATTAGCTCTCACACCAATATTTGCGTCTAGAGCCTTTGCATTGAGGGCTATCTGAAAGCGGCTGTGGCGCTGAAGTTGCCTGAGAATGTGGAGTTGGTGGCATGTGAAACCCGCATGTGGAGCATTCGTTTGTGTGGGATGCTCTACCAGGTTCATTCCTAGATAATGCAGTGAAAGGGCACTAAGCATAGAGTGTGAAAACTGAGTTTCCTTGAGAGCTGCTTGGAAGCCTGATGGTGTGTGAAGTTAGTGAGCCAAATGGAGTTGTTCTCCCACAAGAACCACTCGGCTGATCCTTCTTCAATATGCCCTTCACCAACATGCAGTGTTTCCTTGATTGAATTAGCTCTCACACCAATATTTGCGTCTAGAGCCTTTGCATTGAGTTCTATCTGAAAATGGCTGTGGCGCTGAAGCTGCCTGAGAATGTGGAGTTGGTGGCATGTGGAACCCGCATGTGGAGCATTCGTTTGTGTGGGATGCTCACCAAGCTTCATTTCAGTCTTAGGCACTCATAGGGCACTAAGCATAGAGTGTGAAAACTGAGTTTCCTTGAGAGCTGCTTGGAAGCCTGATGGTGTGTGAAGTTAGTGAGCCAAATGGAGTTGTTCTCCCACAAGACCTACTCGGCTGATTCTTCTTCAATATGCCCTTCACCAACATGCAGTGTTTCCTTGATTGAATTAGCTCTCACACCAATATTTACATCTAGAGCCTTTGCATTGAGGGCTATCTGAAAACGGCTGTGGCGCTGAAGTTGCCTGAGAATGTGGAGTTGGTGGCATGTGAAACCCGCATGTGGAGAATTCGTTTGTGTGGGATGCTCTACCAGGTTCATTCCTAGATAATGCACTCAAAGGGCACTAAGCATAGAGTGTGAAAACTGAGTTTCCTTGAGAGCTGCTTGGAAGCCTGATGGTGTGTGAAGTTAGTGAGCCAAATGGAGTTGTTCTCCCACAAGAAACACTCGGCTGATCCTTCTTCAATATGCCCTTCACCAACATGCAGTGTTTCCTTGATTGAATTAGCTCTCACACCAATATTTGCGTCTAGAGCCTTTGCATTGAGTTCTATCTGAAAATGGCTGTGGCGCTGAAGCTGCCTGAGAATGTGGAGTTGGTCGCATGTGGAACCCGCATGTGGAGCATTCGTTTGTGTGGGATGCTCACCAAGCTTCATTTCAGTCCTAGGCACTCAAAGGGCACTAAGCATAGAGTGTGAAAACTGAGTTTCCTTGAGAGCTGCTTGGAAGCCTGATGGTGTGTGAAGTTAGTGAGCCAAATGGAGTTGTTCTCCCACAAGAAGCACTCGGCTGATCCTTCTTCAATATGCCCTTCACCAACATGCAGTGTTTCCTTGATTGAATTAGCTCTCACACCAATATTTACATCTAGAGCCTTTGCATTGAGGGCTATCTGAATACGGCTGTGGCGCTGAAGTTGCCTGTGAATGTGGAGTTGGTGGCATGTGAAACCCGCATGTGGAGCATTCGTTTGTGTTGGATGCTCTACCAGGTTCATTCCTAGATAATGCACTCAAAGGGCACTAAGCATAGAGTGTGAAAACTGAGTTTCCTTGAGAGCTGCTTGGAAGCCTGATGGTGTGTGAAGTTAGTGAGCCAAATGGAGTTGTTCTCCCACAAGGACCACTCGGCTGATCCTTCTTCAATATGCCCTTCACCAACATGCAGTGTTTCCTTGATTGAATTAGCTCTCACACCAATATTTGCGTCTAGAGCCTTTGCATTGAGGGCTATCTGAAAATGGCTGTGGCGCTGAAGTTGCCTGTGAATGTGGAGTTGGTGGCATGTGAAACCCGCATGTGGAGCATTCGTTTGTGTGGGATGCTCTACCAGGTTCATTCCTAGATAATGCACTCAAAGGGCACTAAGCATAGAGTGTGAAAACTGAGTTTCCTTGAGAGCTGCTTGGAAGCCTGATGGTGTGTGAAGTTAGTGAGCCAAATGGAGTTGTTCTCCCACAAGAACCACTCGGCTGATTCTTCTTCAATATGCCCTTCACCAACATGCAGTGTTTCCTTGATTGAATTAGCTCTCACACCAATATTTGCGTCTAGAGCCTTTGCATTGAGGGCTATCTGAAAACGGCTGTGGCGCTGAAGTTGCCTTTGAATGTGGGGTTGGTGGCATGTGAAACCCGCATGTGGAGCACTCGTTTGTGTGGGATGCTCTTCCAGGTTCATTCCTAGATAATGCACTCAAAGGGCACTAAGCATAGAGTGTGAAAACTGAGTTTCCTTGAGAGCTGCTTGGAAGCCTGATGGTGTGTGAAGTTAGTGAACCAAATGGAGTTGTTCTCCCACAAGAACCACTCGGCTGATCCTTCTTCAATATGCCCTTCACCAACATGCAGTGTTTCCTTGATTGAATTAGCTCTCACACCAATATTTGCGTCTAGAGGCTTTGCATTGAGGGCTATCTGAAAACGGCTGTGGCGCTGAAGTTGCCTGAGAATGTGGAGTTGGTGGCATGTGAAACCCGCATGTGGAGCATTCGTTTGTGTGGAATGCTCTACCAGGTTCATTCCTAGATAATGCAGTGAAAGGGCACTAAGCATAGAGTGTGAAAACTGAGTTTCCTTGAGAGCTGCTTGGAAGCCTGATGGTGTGTGAAGTTAGTGAGCCAAATGGAGTTGTTCTCCCACAAGAAACACTCGGCTGATCCTTCTTCAATATGCCCTTCACCAACATGCAGTGTTTCCTTGATTGAATTAGCTCTCACACCAATATTTGTGTCTAGAGCCTTTGCATTGAGTTCTATCTGAAAATGGCTGTGGCGCTGAAGTTGCCTGAGAATGTGGAGTTGGTGGCATGTGAAACCCGCATGTGGAGCATTCGTTTGTGTGGGATGCTCACCAAGCTTCATTTCAGTCCTAGGCACTCATAGGGCACTAAGCATAGAGTGTGAAAACTGAGTTTCCTTGAGAGCTGCTTGGAAGCCTGATGGTGTGTGAAGTTAGTGAGCCAAATGGAGTTGTTCTCCCACAAGAACCACTCGGCTGATCCTTCTTCAATATGCCCTTCACCAACATGCAGTGTTTCCTTGATTGAATTAGCTCTCACACCAATATTTGCGTCTAGAGCCTTTGCATTGAGGGCTATCTGAAAATGGCTGTGGCGCTGAAGTTGCCTGTGAATGTGGAGTTGGTGGCATGTGAAACCCGCATGTGGAGCATTCGTTTGTGTGGGATGCTCACCAAGCTTCATTTCAGTCCTTGGCCCTCAAAGGGCACTAAGCATAGAGTGTTAAAACAGTTTCCTTGAGAGCTGCTTGGAAGCCTGATGGTGTGTGAAGTTAGTTATCCAAATGGAGTTGTTCTCCCACAAGAACCACTCGGCTGATCCTTCTTCAATATGCCCTTCACCAACATGCAGTGTTTCCTTGATTGAATTAGCTCTCACACCAATATTTGCGTCTAGAGCCTTTGCATTGAGGGCTATCTGAAAATGGCTGTGGCGCTGAAGTTGCCTGAGAATGTGGAGTTGGTGGCATGTGAAACCCGCATGTGGAGCATTCGTTTGTGTGGGATGCTCTACCAGGTTCATTCCTAGATAATGCAGTGAAAGGGCACTAAGCATAGAGTGTGAAAACTGAGTTTCCTTGAGAGCTGCTTGGAAGCCTGATGGTGTGTGAAGTTAGTGAGCCAAATGGAGTTGTTCTCCCACAAGAACCACTCGGCTGATCCTTCTTCAATATGCCCTTCACCAACATGCAGTGTTTCCTTGATTGAATTAGCTCTCACACCAATATTTGCGTCTAGAGCCTTTGCATTGAGTTCTATCTGAAAATGGCTGTGGCGCTGAAGCTGCCTGAGAATGTGGAGTTGGTGGCATGTGGAACCCGCATGTGGAGCATTCGTTTGTGTGGGATGCTCACCAAGCTTCACTTCAGTCCTAGGCACTCAAAGGGCACTAAGCATAGAGTGTGAAAACTGAGTTTCCTTGAGAGCTGCTTGGAAGCCTGATGGTGTGTGAAGTTAGTGAGCCAAATGGAGTTGTTCTCCCACAAGACCTACTCAGCTGATTCTTCTTCAATATGCCCTTCACCAACATGCAGTGTTTCCTTGATTGAATTAGCTCTCACACCAATATTTGCGTCTAGAGCCTTTGCATTGAGGGCTATCTGAAAGCGGCTGTGGCGCTGAAGTTGCCTGAGAATGTGGAGTTGGTGGCATGTGAAACCCGCATGTGGAGCATTCGTTTGTGTGGGATGCTCACCAAGCTTCATTTCAATCCAAGGCACACAAAGGGCACTAAGCATAGAGTGTGAAAACTGAGTTTCCTTGAGAGCTGCTTGGAAGCCTGATGGTGTGTGAAGTTAGTGAGCCAAATGGAGTTGTTCTCCCACAAGAACCACTCGGCTGATCCTTCTTCAATATGCCCTTCACCAACATGCAGTGTTTCCTTGATTGAATTAGCTCTCAAACCAATATTTGCGTCTAGAGCCTTTGCATTGAGGGCTATCTGAAAATGGCTGTGGCGCTGAAGTTGCCTGTGAATGTGGAGTTGGTGGCATGTGAAACCCGCATGTGGAGCATTCGTTTGTGTGGGATGCTCACCAAGCTTCATTTCAGTCCTTGGCCCTCAAAGGGCACTAAGCATAGAGTGTGAAAACTGAGTTTCCTTGAGAGCTGCTTGGAAGCCTGATGGTGTGTGAAGTTAGTGAGCCAAATGGAGTTGTTCTCCCACAAGAACCACTCGGCTGATCCTTCTTCAATATGCCCTTCACCAACATGCAGTGTTTCCTTGATTGAATTAGCTCTCACACCAATATTTGCGTCTAGAGCCTTTGCATTGAGGGCTATCTGAAAGCGGCTGTGGCGCTGAAGTTGCCTGAGAATGTGGAGTTGGTGGCATGTGAAACCCGCATGTGGAGCATTCGTTTGTGTGGGATGCTCTACCAGGTTCATTCCTAGATAATGCACTCAAAGGGCACTAAGCATAGAGTGTGAAAACTGAGTTTCCTTGAGAGCTGCTTGGAAGCCTGATGGTGTGTGAAGTTAGTGAGCCAAATGGAGTTGTTCTCCCACAAGAACCACTCGGCTGATCCTTCTTCAATATGCCCTTCACCAACATGCAGTGTTTCCTTGATTGAATTAGCTCTCACACCAATATTTGCGTCTAGAGCCTTTGCATTGAGTTCTATCTGAAAATGGCTGTGGCGCTGAAGCTGCCTGAGAATGTGGAGTTGGTGGCATGTGGAACCCGCATGTGGAGCATTCGTTTGTGTGGGATGCTCACCAAGCTTCATTTCAGTCTTAGGCACTCATAGGGCACTAAGCATAGAGTGTGAAAACTGAGTTTCCTTGAGAGCTGCTTGGAAGCCTGATGGTGTGTGAAGTTAGTGAGCCAAATGGAGTTGTTCTCCCACAAGACCTACTCGGCTGATTCTTCTTCAATATGCCCTTCACCAACATGCAGTGTTTCCTTGATTGAATTAGCTCTCACACCAATATTTACATCTAGAGCCTTTGCATTGAGGGCTATCTGAAAACGGCTGTGGCGCTGAAGTTGCCTGAGAATGTGGAGTTGGTGGCATGTGAAACCCGCATGTGGAGAATTCGTTTGTGTGGGATGCTCTACCAGGTTCATTCCTAGATAATGCACTCAAAGGGCACTAAGCATAGAGTGTGAAAACTGAGTTTCCTTGAGAGCTGCTTGGAAGCCTGATGGTGTGTGAAGTTAGTGAGCCAAATGGAGTTGTTCTCCCACAAGAAACACTCGGCTGATCCTTCTTCAATATGCCCTTCACCAACATGCAGTGTTTCCTTGATTGAATTAGCTCTCACACCAATATTTGCGTCTAGAGCCTTTGCATTGAGTTCTATCTGAAAATGGCTGTGGCGCTGAAGCTGCCTGAGAATGTGGAGTTGGTCGCATGTGGAACCCGCATGTGGAGCATTCGTTTGTGTGGGATGCTCACCAAGCTTCATTTCAGTCCTAGGCACTCAAAGGGCACTAAGCATAGAGTGTGAAAACTGAGTTTCCTTGAGAGCTGCTTGGAAGCCTGATGGTGTGTGAAGTTAGTGAGCCAAATGGAGTTGTTCTCCCACAAGAAGCACTCGGCTGATCCTTCTTCAATATGCCCTTCACCAACATGCAGTGTTTCCTTGATTGAATTAGCTCTCACACCAATATTTACATCTAGAGCCTTTGCATTGAGGGCTATCTGAATACGGCTGTGGCGCTGAAGTTGCCTGTGAATGTGGAGTTGGTGGCATGTGAAACCCGCATGTGGAGCATTCGTTTGTGTTGGATGCTCTACCAGGTTCATTCCTAGATAATGCACTCAAAGGGCACTAAGCATAGAGTGTGAAAACTGAGTTTCCTTGAGAGCTGCTTGGAAGCCTGATGGTGTGTGAAGTTAGTGAGCCAAATGGAGTTGTTCTCCCACAAGGACCACTCGGCTGATCCTTCTTCAATATGCCCTTCACCAACATGCAGTGTTTCCTTGATTGAATTAGCTCTCACACCAATATTTGCGTCTAGAGCCTTTGCATTGAGGGCTATCTGAAAATGGCTGTGGCGCTGAAGTTGCCTGTGAATGTGGAGTTGGTGGCATGTGAAACCCGCATGTGGAGCATTCGTTTGTGTGGGATGCTCTACCAGGTTCATTCCTAGATAATGCACTCAAAGGGCACTAAGCATAGAGTGTGAAAACTGAGTTTCCTTGAGAGCTGCTTGGAAGCCTGATGGTGTGTGAAGTTAGTGAGCCAAATGGAGTTGTTCTCCCACAAGAACCACTCGGCTGATTCTTCTTCAATATGCCCTTCACCAACATGCAGTGTTTCCTTGATTGAATTAGCTCTCACACCAATATTTGCGTCTAGAGCCTTTGCATTGAGTTCTATCTGAAAATGGCTGTGGCGCTGAAGTTGCCTTTGAATGTGGGGTTGGTGGCATGTGAAACCCGCATGTGGAGCACTCGTTTGTGTGGGATGCTCTTCCAGGTTCATTCCTAGATAATGCACTCAAAGGGCACTAAGCATAGAGTGTGAAAACTGAGTTTCCTTGAGAGCTGCTTGGAAGCCTGATGGTGTGTGAAGTTAGTGAACCAAATGGAGTTGTTCTCCCACAAGAACCACTCGGCTGATCCTTCTTCAATATGCCCTTCACCAACATGCAGTGTTTCCTTGATTGAATTAGCTCTCACACCAATATTTGCGTCTAGAGGCTTTGCATTGAGGGCTATCTGAAAACGGCTGTGGCGCTGAAGTTGCCTGAGAATGTGGAGTTGGTGGCATGTGAAACCCGCATGTGGAGCATTCGTTTGTGTGGAATGCTCTACCAGGTTCATTCCTAGATAATGCAGTGAAAGGGCACTAAGCATAGAGTGTGAAAACTGAGTTTCCTTGAGAGCTGCTTGGAAGCCTGATGGTGTGTGAAGTTAGTGAGCCAAATGGAGTTGTTCTCCCACAAGAAACACTCGGCTGATCCTTCTTCAATATGCCCTTCACCAACATGCAGTGTTTCCTTGATTGAATTAGCTCTCACACCAATATTTGTGTCTAGAGCCTTTGCATTGAGTTCTATCTGAAAATGGCTGTGGCGCTGAAGTTGCCTGAGAATGTGGAGTTGGTGGCATGTGAAACCCGCATGTGGAGCATTCGTTTGTGTGGGATGCTCACCAAGCTTCATTTCAGTCCTAGGCACTCAAAGGGCACTAAGCATAGAGTGTGAAAACTGAGTTTCCTTGAGAGCTGCTTGGAAGCCTGATGGTGTGTGAAGTTAGTGAGCCAAATGGAGTTGTTCTCCCACAAGAACTACTCGGCTGATTCTTCTTCAATATGCCCTTCACCAACATGCAGTGTTTCCTTGATTGAATTAGCTCTCACACCAATATTTACATCTAGAGGCTTTGCATTGAGGGCTATCTGAAAATGGCTGTGGCGCTGAAGTTGCCTGAGAATGTGGAGTTGGTGGCATGTGGAACCCGCATGTGGAGCATTCGTTTGTGTGGGATGCTCACCAAGTTTCATTTCAATCCAAGGCACTCAAAGGGCACTAAGCATAGAGTGTGAAAACTGAGTTTCCTTGAGAGCTGCTTGGAAGCCTGATGGTGTGTGAAATCAGTGAGCCAAATGGAGTTGTTCTCCCACAAGAACCACTCGGCTGATCCTTCTTCAATATGCCCTTCACCAACATACAGTGTTTCCTTGATTGAATTAGCTCTCACACCAATATTTGCGTCTAGAGCCTTTGCATTGAGGGCTATCTGAAAATGCTTGGCTGCGCTGAAGTTGCCTGTGAATGTGTGGTGGCATGTGAAACCCGCATGTGGAGCATTCGTTTGTGTGGGATGCTCTACCAGGTTCATTCCTAGATAATGCACTCAAAGGGCACTAAGCATAGAGTGTGAAAACTGAGTTTCCTTGAGAGCTGCTTGGAAGCCTGATGGTGTGTGAAGTTAGTGAGCCAAATGGAGTTGTTCTCCCACAAGAACCACTCGGCTGATCCTTCTTCAATATGCCCTTCACCAACATGCAGTGTTTCCTTGATTGAATTAGCTCTCACACCAATATTTGCGTCTAGAGCCTTTGCATTGAGGGCTATCTGAAAACGGCTGTGGCGCTGAAGTTGCCTGTGAATGTGGAGTTGGTGGCATGTGAAACCCGCATGTGGAGCATTCGTTTGTGTGGGATGCTCTACCAGGTTCATTCCTAGATAATGCACTCAAAGGGCACTAAGCATAGAGTGTGAAAACTGAGTTTCCTTGAGAGCTGCTTGGAAGCCTGAGGGTGTGTGAAGTTAGTGAGCCAAATGGAGTTGTTCTCCCACAAGAACCACTCGGCTGATCCTTCTTCAATATGCCCTTCACCAACATGCAGTGTTTCCTTGATTGAATTAGCTCTCACACCAATATTTGCGTCTAGAGCCTTTGCATTGAGGGCTATCTGAAAACTGCTGTGGCGCTGAAGTTGCCTGTGAATGTGGAGTTGGTGGCATGTGAAACCCGCATGTGGAGCATTCGTTTGTGTGGGATGCTCTACCAGGTTCATTCCTAGATAATGCACTCAAAGGGCACTAAGCATAGAGTGTGAAAACTGAGTTTCCTTGAGAGCTGCTTGGAAGCCTGATGGTGTGTGAAGTTAGTGAGCCAAATGGAGTTGTTCTCCCACAAGTACCACTCGGCTGATCCTTCTTCAATATGCCCTTCACCAACATGCAGTGTTTCCTTGATTGAATTAGCTCTCACACCAATATTTGCGTCTAGAGCCTTTGCATTGAGGGCTATCTGAAAACGGCTGTGGCGCTGAAGTTGCCTGTGAATGTGGAGTTGGTGGCATGTGAAACCCGCATTTGGAGCATTCGTTTGTGTGGGATGCTCACCAAGATTCATTTCAGTCCTAGGCACTCAAAGGGCACTAAGCATAGAGTGTGAAAACTGAGTTTCCTTGAGAGCTGCTTGGAAGCCTGATGGTGTGTGAAGTTAGTGAGCCAAATGGAGTTGTTCTCCCACAAGAACCACTCGGCTGATCCTTCTTCAATATGCCCTTCACCAACATGCATTGTTTCCTTGATTGAATTAGCTCTCACACCAATATTTGCGTCTAGAGCCTTTGCATTGAGGGCTATCTGAAAGCGGCTGTGGCGCTGAAGTTGCCTGTGAATGTGGAGTTGGTGGCATGTGAAACCCGCATGTGGAGCATTCGTTTGTGTGGGATGCTCTACCAGGTTCATTCCTAGATAATGCACTCAAAGGGCACTAAGCATAGAGTGTGAAAACTGAGTTTCCTTGAGAGCTGCTTGGAAGCCTGATGGTGTGTGAAGTTAGTGAGCCAAATGGAGTTGTTCTCGCACAAGGATCACTTGGTTGATCCTTCTTCAATATGCCCTTCACCAACATGCAGTGTTTCCTTGATTGAATTAGCTCTCACACCAATATTTGCGTCTAGATCCTTTGCATTGAGGGCTATTTGAAATTGGCTGTGGCGCTGAAGTTGCCTGAGAATGTGGAGTTGGTGGCATGTGGAACCCGCATGTGGAGCATTCGTTTGTGTGGGATGCTCACCAAGATTCATTCCAGTCCTAGGCACTCAAAGGGCACTAAGCATAGAGTGTGAAAACTGAGTTTCCTTGAGAGCTGCTTGGAAGCCTGATGGTGTGTGAAGTTAGTGAGCCAAATGGAGTTGTTCTCCCACAAGAACTACTCGGCTGATTCTTCTTCAATATGCCCTTCACCAACATGCAGTGTTTCCTTGATTGAATTAGCTCTCACACCAATATTTGCGTCTAGAGGCTTTGCATTGAGGGCTATCTGAAAACGGCTGTGGCGCTGAAGTTGTCTGTGAATGTGGAGTTGGTGGCATGTGGAACCCGCATGTGGAGCATTCGTTGTGTGGGATGCTCTACCAGGTTTATTCCTAGATAATGTAGTGAAAGGGCACTAAGCATAGAGTGTGAAAACTGAGTTTCCTTGAGAGCTGCTTGGAAGCCTGATGGTGTGTGAGGTTAGTGATCCAAATGGAGTTGTTCTCCCACAAGAACTACTCGGCTGATCCTTCTTCAATATGCCCTTCACCAACATGCAGTGTTTCCTTGGTTGAATTAGCTCTCACACCAATATTTACATCTAGAGGCTTTGCATTGAGGGCTATCTGAAAATGGCTGTGGCACTGAAGTTGCCTGAGCATGTGGAGTTGGTGGCATGTGGAACCCGCATGTGGAGCATTCATCTGTGTGGGATGCTCACCAAGATTCATTTCAGTCCTAGGCACTCAAAGGGCACTAAGCATAGAGTGTGAAAACTGAGTTTCCTGGAGAGCTGCTTGGAAGCCTGAGGGTGTGTGAAGTTAGTGAGCCAAATGGAGTTGTTCTCCCACAAGAACCACTCGGCTTATCCTTCTTCAATATGCCCTTCACCAACATGCAGTGTTTCCTTGATTGAATTAGCTCTCACACCAATATTTGCGTCTAGAGCCTTTGCATTGAGGGCTATCTGAAAATGGCTGTGGCGCTGAAGTTGCCTGTGAATGTGGAGTTGGTGGCATGTGAAACCCGCATGTGGAGCATTCGTTTGTGTGGGATGCTCTACTAGATTCATTCCTACATAATGCACTCAAAGGGCACTAAGCATAGAGTGTGAAAACTGAGTTTCCCTGAGAGCTGCTTGGAAGCCTGATGGTGTGTGAAGTAAGTGAGCCAAATGGAGTTGTTCTCCCACAAGAACCACTCGGCTGATCCTTCTTCAATATGCCCTTCACCAACATGCAGTGTTTCCTTGATTGAATTAGCTCTCACACCAATATTTGCGTCTAGAGCCTTTGCATTGAGGGCTATCTGAAAACGGCTGTGGCGCTGAAGTTGCCTGAGAATGTGGAGTTGGTGGCATGTGGAACCCGCATATGAGGCATTCGTTTGTGTGGAATGCTCACCAAAATTCATTTCATTCCTAGGCACTCAAAGGGCACTAAGCATAGAGTGTGAAAACTGAGTTTCCTTGAGAGCTGCTTGGAAGCCTGATGGTGTGTGAAGTTAGTGAGCCAAATGGAGTTGTTCTCCCACAAGAACCACTCGGCTGATCCTTCTTCAATATGCCCTTCACCAACATGCAGTGTTTCCTTGATTGAATTAGCTCTCACACCAATATTTGCGTCTAGAGCCTTTGCATTGAGGGCTATCTGAAAATAGCTGTGGCGCAGAAGTTGCCTGTGAATGTGGAGTTGGTGGCATGTGAAACCCGCATGTGGAGCATTCGTTTGTGTGGGATGCTCTACCAGGTTCATTCCTAGATAATGCAGTGAAAGGGCACTAAGCATAGAGTGTGAAAACTGAGTTTCCTTGAGAGCTGCTTGGAAGCCTGATGGTGTGTGAAGTTAGTGAGCCAAATGGAGTTGTTCTCCCACAAGAACCACTCGGCTGATCCTTCTTCAATATGCCCTTCACCAACATGCAGTGTTTCCTTGATTGAATTAGCTCTCACACCAATATTTGCGTCTAGAGCCTTTGCATTGAGGGCTATCTGAAAACGGCTTTGGCGCTGAAGTTGCCTGTGAATGTGGAGTTGGTGGCATGTGAAACCCGCATGTGGAGCATTCATTTGTGTGGATGCTCTACTAGATTCATTCCTAGATAATGCACTCAAAGGGCACTAAGCATAGAGTGTGAAAAGTGAGTTTCCTTGAGAGCGGCTTGGAAGCCTGATGGTGTGTGAAATCAGTGAGCCAAATGGAGTTGTTCTCCCACAAGAACCACTAGGCTGATCCTTCTTCAATATGCCCTTCAGCAACATGCAATGTTTCCTTGCTTGAAATAGCTCTCACACCAATATTTGCGTCTAGAGCCTTTGCATTGAGGGCTATCTGAAAACGGCTGTGGCACTGAAGTTGCCTGAGCATGTGGAGTTGGTGGCATGTGGAACCCGCATGTGGAGTATTCGTTTGTGTGGGATGCTCACCAAGATTCATTTCAGTC
The DNA here is from genome assembly GCF_030435755.1 of Ochotona princeps. Classification (NCBI taxonomy): domain Eukaryota; kingdom Metazoa; phylum Chordata; class Mammalia; order Lagomorpha; family Ochotonidae; genus Ochotona; species Ochotona princeps. The sequence goes on along the minus strand of NW_026699850.1, from coordinate 20,622 downwards.
CTAGGCACTCAAAGGGCACTAAGCATAGAGTGTGAAAACTGAGTTTCCTTGAGAGCTGCTTGGAAGCCTGATGGTGTGTGAAGTTAGTGAGCCAAATGGAGTTGTTCTCCCTCAAGAACTAGTCGGCTGATTCTTCTTCAATATGCCCTTTTGCAACATGCAGTGTTTCCTTGATTGAATTAGCTCTCACACCAATATTTGCGTCTAGAGATTTGCATTGAGGGCTATCTGAAAATGGCTGTGGCACTGAAGTTGCCTGAGAATGTGGAGTTGGTGGCATGTGAAACCCGCATGTGGAGCATTCGTTTGTTTGGGATGCTCTACCAGGTTCATTCCTAGATAATGCACTCGAAGGTCACTAAGCATAGAGTGTGAAAACTGAGTTTCCTTGAGAGCTGCTTGGAAGCCTGATGGTGTGTGAAGTTAGTGAGCCAAATGGAGTTGTTCTCCCACAAGAACCACTCGGCTGATCCTTCTTCAATATGCCCTTCACCAACATGCAGTGTTTCCTTGCTTGAAATAGCTCTCACACCAATATTTGCGTCTAGAGCCTTTGCATTGAGGGCTATCTGAAAATGGCTGTGGCGCTGAAGTTGCCTGAGAATGTGGAGTTGGTGGCATGTGGAACCCGCATGTGGAGCATTCGTTTGTGTGGGATGCTCACCAAGATTCATTTCAGTCCTAGGCACTCAAAGGGCACTAAGCATAGAGTGTGAAAACTGAGTTTCCTTGAGAGCTGCTTGGAAGCCTGATGGTGTGTGAAGTTAGTGAGCCAAATGGAGTTGTTCTCCCACAAGAACTAGTCGGCTGATTCTTCTTCAATATGCCCTTCAGCAACATGCAGTGTTTCCTTGATTGAATTAGCTCTCACACCAATATTTGCGTCTAGAGCCTTTGCATTGAGGGCTATCTGAAAATGGCTGTGGCACTGAAGTTGCCTGAGAATGTGGAGTTGGTGGCATGTGAAACCCGCATGTGGAGCATTCGTTTGTGTGGGATGCTCTACCAGGTTCATTCCTAGATAATGCACTCAAAGGGCACTAAGCATAGAGTGTGAAAACTGAGTTTCCTTGAGAGCTGCTTGGAAGCCTGATGGTGTGTGAGGTTAGTGAGCCAAATGGAGTTGTTCTCCCACAAGAACCACTCGGCTGATCCTTCTTCAATATGCCCTTCACCAACATGCAGTGTTTCCTTGATTGAATTAGCTCTCACACCAATATTTGCGTCTAGAGCCTTTGCATTGAGGGCTATCTGAAAACGGCTGTGGCGCTGAAGTTGCCTGTGAATGTGGAGTTGGTGGCATGTGAAACCCGCATGTGGAGCATTCGTTTGTGTGGGATGCTCACCAAGCTTCATTTCAGTCCTTGGCACTCAAAGGGCACTAAGCATAGAGTGTGAAAACTGAGTTTCCTTGAGAGCTGCTTGGAAGCCTGATGGTGTGTGAAGTTAGTGAGCCAAATGGAGTTGTTCTCCCACAAGAACCACTCGGCTGATCCTTCTTCAATATGCCCTTCACCGACATGCAGTGTTTCCTTGATTGAATTAGCTCTCACACCAATATTTGCGTCTAGAGCCTTTGCATTGAGGGCTATCTGAAAGCGGCTATGGCGCTGAAGTTGCCTGTGAATGTGGAGTTGATGGCATGTGAAACCCGCATGTGGAGCATTCGTTTGTGTGGGATGCTCTACCAGGTTCATTCCTAGATAATGCACTCAAAGGGCACTAAGCATAGAGTGTGAAAACTGAGTTTCCTTGAGAGCTGCTTGGAAGCCTGATGGTGTGTGAAGTTAGTGAGCCAAATGGAGTTGTTCTCCCACAAGAACCACTCGGCTGATCCTTCTTCAATATGCCCTTCACCAACATGCAGTGTTTCCTTGATTGAATTAGCTCTCACACCAATATTTGCGTCTAGAGCCTTTGCATTGAGGGCTATCTGAAAACGGCTGTGGTGCTGAAGTTGCCTGTGAATGTGGAGTTGGTGGCATGTGAAACCCGCATGTGGAGCATTCGTTTGTGTGGGATGCTCTACCAGGTTCATTCCTAGATAATGCACTCAAAGGGCACTAAGCATAGAGTGTGAAAACTGAGTTTCCTTGAGAGCTGCTTGGAAGCCTGATGGTGTGTGAAGTTAGTGAGCCAAATGGAGTTGTTCTCCCACAAGAACCACTCGGCTGATCCTTCTTCAATATGCCCTTCACCAACATGCAGTGTTTCCTTGATTGAATTAGCTCTCACACCAATATTTGCGTCTAGAGCCTTTGCATTGAGGGCTATCTGAAAACGGCTGTGGCGCTGAAGTTGCCTGTGAATGTGGAGTTGGTGGCATGTGAAACCCGCATGTGGAGCATTCGTTTGTGTGGGATGCTCTACCAGGTTCATTCCTAGATAATGCACTCAAAGGGCACTAAGCATAGAGTGTGAAAACTGAGTTTCCTTGAGAGCTGCTTGGAAGCCTGATGGTGTGTGAAGTTAGTGAGCCAAATGGAGTTGTTCTCCCACAAGAACCACTCGGCTGATCCTTCTTCAATATGCCCTTCACCAACATGCAGTGTTTCCTTGATTGAATTAGCTCTCACACCAATATTTGCGTCTAGAGCCTTTGCATTGAGGGCTATCTGAAAACTGCTGTGGCGCTGAAGTTGCCTGTGAATGTGGAGTTGGTGGCATGTGAAACCCGCATGTGGAGCATTCGTTTGTGTGGGATGCTCTACCAGGTTCATTCCTAGATAATGCGCTCAAAGTGCACTAAGCATAGAGTGTGAAAACTGAGTTTCCTTGAGAGCTGCTTGGAAGCCTGATGGTGTGTGAAGTTAGTGAGCCAAATGGAGTTGTTCTCCCACAAGAACCACTCGGCTGATCCTTCTTCAATATGCCCTTCACCAACATGCAGTGTTTCCTTGATTGAATTAGATCTCACACCAATATTTGCGTCTAGAGCCTTTGCATTGAGGGCTATCTGAAAACGGCTGTGGCGCTGAATTTGCCTGTGAATGTGGAGTTGGTGGCATGTGGAACCCGCATGTGGAGCATTCGTTTGTGTGGGATGCTCTACCAGGTTCATTCCTAGATAATGCACTCGAAGGTCACTAAGCATAGAGTGTGAAAACTGAGTTTCCTTGAGAGCTGCTTGGAAGCCTGATGGTGTGTGAAGTTAGTGAGCCAAATGGAGTTGTTCTCCCACAAGAACCACTCGGCTGATCCTTCTTCAATATGCCCTTCACCAACATGCAGTGTTTCCTTGCTTGAAATAGCTCTCACACCAATATTTGCGTCTAGAGCCTTTGCATTGAGGGCTATCTGAAAATGGCTGTGGCGCTGAAGTTGCCTGAGAATGTGGAGTTGGTGGCATGTGGAACCCGCATGTGGAGCATTCGTTTGTGTGGGATGCTCACCAAGATTCATTTCAGTCCTAGGCACTCAAAGGGCACTAAGCATAGAGTGTGAAAACTGAGTTTCCTTGAGAGCTGCTTGGAAGCCTGATGGTGTGTGAAGTTAGTGAGCCAAATGGAGTTGTTCTCCCACAAGAACTAGTCGGCTGATTCTTCTTCAATATGCCCTTCAGCAACATGCAGTGTTTCCTTGATTGAATTAGCTCTCACACCAATATTTGCGTCTAGAGCCTTTGCATTGAGGGCTATCTGAAAATGGCTGTGGCACTGAAGTTGCCTGAGAATGTGGAGTTGGTGGCATGTGAAACCCGCATGTGGAGCATTCGTTTGTGTGGGATGCTCTACCAGGTTCATTCCTAGATAATGCACTCAAAGGGCACTAAGCATAGAGTGTGAAAACTGAGTTTCCTTGAGAGCTGCTTGGAAGCCTGATGGTGTGTGAGGTTAGTGAGCCAAATGGAGTTGTTCTCCCACAAGAACCACTCGGCTGATCCTTCTTCAATATGCCCTTCACCAACATGCAGTGTTTCCTTGATTGAATTAGCTCTCACACCAATATTTGCGTCTAGAGCCTTTGCATTGAGGGCTATCTGAAAACGGCTGTGGCGCTGAAGTTGCCTGTGAATGTGGAGTTGGTGGCATGTGAAACCCGCATGTGGAGCATTCGTTTGTGTGGGATGCTCACCAAGCTTCATTTCAGTCCTTGGCACTCAAAGGGCACTAAGCATAGAGTGTGAAAACTGAGTTTCCTTGAGAGCTGCTTGGAAGCCTGATGGTGTGTGAAGTTAGTGAGCCAAATGGAGTTGTTCTCCCACAAGAACCACTCGGCTGATCCTTCTTCAATATGCCCTTCACCGACATGCAGTGTTTCCTTGATTGAATTAGCTCTCACACCAATATTTGCGTCTAGAGCCTTTGCATTGAGGGCTATCTGAAAGCGGCTGTGGCGCTGAAGTTGCCTGTGAATGTGGAGTTGATGGCATGTGAAACCCGCATGTGGAGCATTCGTTTGTGTGGGATGCTCTACCAGGTTCATTCCTAGATAATGCACTCAAAGGGCACTAAGCATAGAGTGTGAAAACTGAGTTTCCTTGAGAGCTGCTTGGAAGCCTGATGGTGTGTGAAGTTAGTGAGCCAAATGGAGTTGTTCTCCCACAAGAACCACTCGGCTGATCCTTCTTCAATATGCCCTTCACCAACATGCAGTGTTTCCTTGATTGAATTAGCTCTCACACCAATATTTGCGTCTAGAGCCTTTGCATTGAGGGCTATCTGAAAACGGCTGTGGTGCTGAAGTTGCCTGTGAATGTGGAGTTGGTGGCATGTGAAACCCGCATGTGGAGCATTCGTTTGTGTGGGATGCTCTACCAGGTTCATTCCTAGATAATGCACTCAAAGGGCACTAAGCATAGAGTGTGAAAACTGAGTTTCCTTGAGAGCTGCTTGGAAGCCTGATGGTGTGTGAAGTTAGTGAGCCAAATGGAGTTGTTCTCCCACAAGAACCACTCGGCTGATCCTTCTTCAATATGCCCTTCACCAACATGCAGTGTTTCCTTGATTGAATTAGCTCTCACACCAATATTTGCGTCTAGAGCCTTTGCATTGAGGGCTATCTGAAAACGGCTGTGGCGCTGAAGTTGCCTGTGAATGTGGAGTTGGTGGCATGTGAAACCCGCATGTGGAGCATTCGTTTGTGTGGGATGCTCTACCAGGTTCATTCCTAGATAATGCACTCAAAGGGCACTAAGCATAGAGTGTGAAAACTGAGTTTCCTTGAGAGCTGCTTGGAAGCCTGATGGTGTGTGAAGTTAGTGAGCCAAATGGAGTTGTTCTCCCACAAGAACCACTCGGCTGATCCTTCTTCAATATGCCCTTCACCAACATGCAGTGTTTCCTTGATTGAATTAGCTCTCACACCAATATTTGCGTCTAGAGCCTTTGCATTGAGGGCTATCTGAAAACTGCTGTGGCGCTGAAGTTGCCTGTGAATGTGGAGTTGGTGGCATGTGAAACCCGCATGTGGAGCATTCGTTTGTGTGGGATTCTCTACCAGGTTCATTCCTAGATAATGCGCTCAAAGTGCACTAAGCATAGAGTGTGAAAACTGAGTTTCCTTGAGAGCTGCTTGGAAGCCTGATGGTGTGTGAAGTTAGTGAGCCAAATGGAGTTGTTCTCCCACAAGAACCACTCGGCTGATCCTTCTTCAATATGCCCTTCACCAACATGCAGTGTTTCCTTGATTGAATTAGATCTCACACCAATATTTGCGTCTAGAGCCTTTGCATTGAGGGCTATCTGAAAACGGCTGTGGCGCTGAATTTGCCTGTGAATGTGGAGTTGGTGGCATGTGGAACCCGCATGTGGAGCATTCGTTTGTGTGGGATGCTCACCAAGATTCATTTCAGTCCTTGGCACTCAAAGGGCACTAAGCATAGAGTGTGAAAACTGAGTTTCCTTGAGAACTGCTTGGAAGCCTGATGGTGTGTGAAGTTAGTGAGCCAAATGGAGTTGTTCTCCCACAAGAACCACTCGGCTGATCCTTCTTCAATATGCCCTTCACCAACATGCAGTGTTTCCTTGATTGAATTAGCTCTCACACCAATATTTGCGTCTAGAGCCTTTGCATTGAGGGCTATCTGAAAACGGCTGTGGCGCTGAAGTTGCCTGTGAATGTGGAGTTGGTGGCATGTGAAACCCGCATGTGGAGCATTCGTTTGTGTGGGATGCTCTACCAGGTTCATTCCTAGATAATGCACTCAAAGGGCACTAAGCATAGAGTGTGAAAACTGAGTTTCCTTGAGAGCTGCTTGGAAGCCTGATGGTGTGTGAAGTTAGTGAGCCAAATGGAGTTGTTCTCCCACAAGAACCACTCGGCTGATCCTTCTTCAATATGCCCTTCACCAACATGCAGTGTTTCCTTGATTGAATTAGCTCTCACACCAATATTTGCGTCTAGAGCCTTTGCATTGAGGGCTATCTGAAAGCGGCTGTGGCGCTGAAGTTGCCTGTGAATGTGGAGTTGGTGGCATGTGAAACCCGCATGTGGAGCATTTGTTTGTGTGGGATGCTCTACCAGGTTCATTCCTAGATAATGCAGTGAAAGGGCACTAAGCATAGAGTGTGAAAACTGAGTTTCCTTGAAAGCTGCTTGGAAGCCTGATGGTGTGTGAAGTTAGTGAGCCAAATGGAGTTGTTCTCCCACAAGAACCACTCGGCTGATCCTTCTTCAATATGCCCTTAACCAACATGCAGTGTTTCCTTGATTGAATTAGCTCTCACACCAATATTTGCGTCTAGAGCCTTTGCATTGAGGGCTATCTGAAAATGGCTGTGGCGCTGAAGTTGCCTGTGAATGTGGAGTTGGTGGCATGTGGAACCCGCATATGAGGCATTCGTTTGTGTGGGATGCTCAAAAAGCTTCATTTCAATCCAAGGCACTCAAAGGGCACTAAGCATAGAGTGTGAAAACTGAGTTTCCTTGAGAGCTGCTTGGAAGCCTGATGGTGTGTGAAGTTAGTGAGCCAAATGGAGTTGTTCTCCCACAAGAACCACTCGGCTTATCCTTCTTCAATATGCCCTTAACCAACATGCAGTGTTTCCTTGATTGAATTAGCTCTCACACCAATATTTGCGTCTAGAGCCTTTGCATTGAGGGCTATCTGAAAACGGCTGTGGCGCTGAAGTTGCCTGTGAATGTGGAGTTGGTGGCATGTGAAACCCGCATGTGGAGCATTCGTTTGTGTGGGATGCTCTACCAGGTTCATTCCTAGATAATGCAGTGAAAGGGCACTAAGCATAGAGTGTGAAAACTGAGTTTCCTTGAGAGCTGCTTGGAAGCCTGATGGTGTGTGAAGTTAGTGAGCCAAATGGAGTTGTTCTCGCACAAGGATCACTTGGTTGATCCTTCTTCAATATGCCCTTCACCAACATGCAGTGTTTCCTTGATTGAATTAGCTCTCACACCAATATTTGCGTCTAGAGCCTTTGCATTGAGGGCTATCTGAAAATGGCTGTGGCGCTGAAGTTGCCTGTGAATGTGGAGTTGGTGGCATGTGAAACCCGCATGTGGAGCATTCGTTTGTGTGGGATGCTCACCAAGCTTCATTTCAGTCCTTGGCACTCAAAGGGCACTAAGCATAGAGTGTGAAAACTGAGTTTCCTTGAGAGCTGCTTGGAAGCCTGATGGTGTGTGAAGTTAGTGAGCCAAATGGAGTTGTTCTCCCACAAGAACCACTCGGCTGATCCTTCTTCAATATGCCCTTCACCAACATGCAGTGTTTCCTTGATTGAATTAGCTCTCACACCAATATTTGCGTCTAGAGCCTTTGCATTGAGGGCTATCTGAAAACGGCTGTGGCGCTGAAGTTGCCTGTGAATGTGGAGTTGGTGGCATGTGAAACCCGCATGTGGAGCATTCGTTTGTGTGGGATTCTCTACCAGGTTCATTCCTAGATAATGCAATCAAAGGGCACTAAGCATAGAGTGTGAAAACTGAGTTTCCTTGAGAGCTGTTTGGAAGCCTGATGGTGTGTGAAGTTAGTGAGCCAAATGGAGTTGTTCTCCCACAAGAACCACTCGGCTGATCCTTCTTCAATATGCCCTTCACCAACATGCAGTGTTTCCTTGATTGAATTAGCTCTCACACCAATATTTGCATCTAGAGCCTTTGCATTGAGGGCTATCTGAAAACACCTGTGGCGCTGAAGTTGCCTGAGAATGTGGAGTTGGTGGCATGTGGAACCCGCATATGAGGCATTCGTTTGTGTGGGATGCTCACCAAAATTCAATTCAGTCCTAGGCACTCAAAGGGCACTAAGCATAGAGTGTGAAAACTGAGTTTACTTGAGAGCTGCTTGGAAGCCTGATGGTGTGTGAAGTTAGTGAGCCAAATGGAGTTGTTCTCCCACAAGAACCACTCGGCTGATCCTTCTTCAATATGCCCTTCACCAACATGCAGTGTTTCCTTGATTGAATTAGCTCTCACACCAATATTTGCGTCTAGAGCCTTTGCATTGAGGGCTATCTGAAAATGGCTGTGGCGCTGAAGTTGCCTGAGAATGTGGAGTTGGTGGCATGTGGAACCCGCATGTGGAGCATTCGTTCGTGTGGGATGCTCACCAAGATTCATTTCAGTCCTAGGCACTCAAAGGGCACTAAGCATAGAGTGTGAAAACTGAGTTTCCTTGAGAGCTGCTTGGAAGGCTGATGGTGTGTGAAGTTAGTGAGCCAAATGGAGTTGTTCTCCCACAAGAACCACTCGGCTGATCCTTCTTCAATATGCCCTTCACCAACATGCAGTGTTTCCTTGATTGAATTAGCTCTCACACCAATATTTGCGTCTAGAGCCTTTGCATTGAGGGCTATCTGAAAGCGGCTGTGGCGCTGAAGTTGCCTGTGAATGTGGAGTTGGTGGCATGTGGAACCCGCATGTGGAGCATTCGTTTGTGTGGGATGCTCTACCAGGTTCATTCCTAGATAATGCACTCAAAGGTCACTAAGCATAGAGTGTGAAAACTGAGTTTCCTTGAGAGCTGCTTGGAAGCCTGATGGTGTGTGAAGTTAGTGAGCCAAATGGAGTTGTTCTCCCACAAGAACCACTCGGCTGATCCTTCTTCAATATGCCCTTCACCAACATGCAGTGTTTCCTTGATTGAATTAGCTCTCACACCAATATTTGCGTCTAGAGCCTTTGCATTGAGGGCTATCTGAAAATGGCTGTGGCGCTGAAGTTGCCTGAGAATGTGGAGTTGGTGGCATGTGGAACCCGCATGTGGAGCATTCGTTTGTGTGGGATGCTCATCAAGATTCATTCCAGTCCTAGGCACTCAAAGGGCACTAATCATAGAGTGTGAAAACTGAGTTTCCTTGAGAGCTGCTTGTAAGCCTGATGGTGTGTGAGGTTAGTGAGCCAAATGGAGTTGTTCTCCCACAAGAACCACTCGGCTGATCCTTCTTCAATATGCCCTTCACCAACATGCAGTGTTTCCTTGATTGAATTAGCTCTCACAACAATATTTGTGTCTAGAGCCTTTGCATTGAGGGCTATCTGAAAATGGCTGTGGCGCTGAAGTTGCCTGAGAATGTGGAGTTGGTGGCATGTGGAACCCGCATGTGGAGCATTCGTTTGTGTGGGATGCTCTACCAGCTTCATTCTTATATAATGTACTCAAAGGGCACTAAGCATAGAGTGTGAAAACTGAGTTTCCTTGAGAGCTGCTTGGAAGCCTGATGGTGTGTGAAGTTTGTGAGCCAAATGGAGTTGTTCTCCCACAAGAACCACTCGGCTTATCCTTCTTCAATATGCCCTTAACCAACATGCAGTGTTTCCTTGATTGAATTAGCTCTCACACCAATATTTGCGTCTAGAGCCTTTGCATTGAGGGCTATCTGAAAACGGCTGTGGCGCTGAAGTTGCCTGTGAATGTGGAGTTGGTGGCATGTGAAACCCGCATGTGGAGCATTCGTTTGTGTGGGATGCTCTACCAGGTTCATTCCTAGATAATGCACTCAAAGGGCACTAAGCATAGAGTGTGAAAACTGAGTTTCCTTGAGAGCTGCTTGGAAGCCTGATGGTGTGTGAAGTTAGTGAGCCAAATGGAGTTGTTCTCCCACAAGAACCACTCGGCTGATCCTTCTTCAATATGCCCTTCACCAACATGCAGTGTTTCCTTGATTGAATTAGCTCTCACACCAATATTTGCGTCTAGAGCCTTTGCATTGAGGGCTATCTGAAAATGGCTGTGGCGCTGAAGTTGCCTGAGAATGTGGAGTTGGTGGCATGTGGAACCCGCATGTGGAGCATTCGTTTGTGTGGGATGCTCTACCAGGTTCATTCCTAGATAATGCACTCAAAGGGCACTAAGCATAGAGTGTGAAAACTGAGTTTCCTTGAGAGCTGCTTGGAAGCCTGATGGTGTGTGAAGTTAGTGAGTCAAATGGAGTTGTTCTTTCACAAGAACCACTCGGCTGATCCTTCTTCAATATGCTCTTCACCAACATGCAGTGTTTCCTTGATTGAATTAGCTCTCACACCAATATTTGCGTCTAGAGCCTTTGCATTGAGGGCTATCTGAAAACGGCTGTGGCGCTGAAGTTGCCTGTGAATGTGGAGTTGGTGGCATGTGAAACCCGCATGTGGAGCATTCGTTTGTGTGGGATGCTCTACTAGATTCATTCCTAGATAATGCACTCAAAGGGCACTAAGCATAGAGTGTGAAAACTGAGTTTCCTTGAGAGCTGCTTGGAAGCCTGATGGTGTGTGAAGTTAGTGAGCCAAATGGAGTTGTTCTCGCACAAGGATCACTCGGCTGATCCTTCTTCAATATGCCCTTCACCAACATGCAGTGTTTCCTTGATTGAATTAGCTCTCACACCAATATTTGCGTCTAGAGCCTTTGCATTGAGGGCTATCTGAAAGCGGCTGTGGCGCTGAAGTTGCCTGTGAATGTGGAGTTGGTGGCATGTGAAACCCGCATGTGGAGCATTCGTTTGTGTGGGATGCTCACCAAGCTTCATTTCAGTCCTTGGCACTCAAAGGGCACTAAGCATAGAGTGTGAAAACTGAGTTTCCTTGAGAGCTGCTTGGAAGCCTGATGGTGTGTGAAGTTAGTGAGTCAAATGGAGTTGTTCTCCCACAAGAACCACTCGGCTGATCCTTCTTCAATATGCCCTTCACCAACATGCAGTATTTCCTTGATTGAATTAGCTCTCACACCAATATTTGCGTCTAGAGCCTTTGCATTGAGGGCTATCTGAAAACGGCTGTGGCGCTGAAGTTGCCTGTGAATGTGGAGTTGGTGGCATGTGAAACCCGCATGTGGAGCATTCGTTTGTGTGGGATGCTCTACCAGGTTCATTCCTAGATAATGCACTCAAAGGTCACTAAGCATAGAGTGTGAAAACTGAGTTTCCTTGAGAGCTGCTTGGAAGCCTGATGGTGTGTGAAGTTAGTGAGCCAAATGGAGTTGTTCTCCCACAAGAACCACTCGGCTGATCCTTCTTCAATATGCCCTTCACCAACATGCAGTGTTTCCTTGATTGAATTAGCTCTCACACCAATATTTGCGTCTAGAGCCTTTGCATTGAGGGCTATCTGAAAATGGCTGTGGCGCTGAAGTTGCCTGAGAATGTGGAGTTGGTGGCATGTGGAACCCGCATGTGGAGCATTCGTTTGTGTGGGATGCTCATCAAGATTCATTCCAGTCCTAGGCACTCAAAGGGCACTAATCATAGAGTGTGAAAACTGAGTTTCCTTGAGAGCTGCTTGGAAGCCTGATGGTGTGTGAGGTTAGTGAGCCAAATGGAGTTGTTCTCCCACAAGAACCACTCGGCTGATCCTTCTTCAATATGCCCTTCACCAACATGCAGTGTTTCCTTGATTGAATTAGCTCTCACACCAATATTTGTGTCTAGAGCCTTTGCATTGAGGGCTATCTGAAAATGGCTGTGGCGCTGAAGTTGCCTGTGAATGTGGAGTTGGTGGCATGTGGAACCCGCATATGAGGCATTCGTTTGTGTGGGATGCTCACAAAGATTCATTCCAGTCCTAGGCACTCAAAGGGCACTAAGCATAGAGTGTGAAAACTGAGTTTCCTTGAGAGCTGCTTGGAAGGCTGATGGTGTGTGAGGTTAGTGAGCCAAATGGAGTTGTTCTCCCACAAGAACTACTCGGCTGATCCTTCTTCAATATGCCCTTCACCAACATGCAGTGTTTCCTTGGTTTAATTAGCTCTCACACCAATATTTACATCTAGAGGCTTTGCATTGAATGCTATCTGAAAATGGCTGTGGCACTGAAGTTGCCTGAGCATGTGGAGTTGGTGGCATGTGGAACCCGCATGTGGAGCATTCGTTTGTGTGGGATGTTCAGCAAGCTTCATTTCAGTCCTAGGCACACAAAGGGCACTAAGCATAGAGTGTGAAAACTGAGTTTCCTTGAGAGCTGCTTGGAAGCCTGATGGTGTGTGAAGTTTGTGAGCCAAATGGAGTTGTTCTCCCACAAGAACCACTCGGCTTATCCTTCTTCAATATGCCCTTCACCAACATGCAGTGTTTCCTTGATTGAATTAGCTCTCACACCAATATTTGCGTCTAGAGCCTTTGCATTGAGGGCTATCTGAAAACGGCTGTGGCGCTGAAGTTGCCTGTGAATGTGGAGTTGGTGGCATGTGAAACCCGCATGTGGAGCATTCGTTTGTGTGGGGTGCTCTACCAGGTTCATTCCTAGATAATGCACTCAAAGGGCACTAAGCATAGAGTGTGAAAACTGAGTTTCCTTGAGAGCTGCTTGGAAGCCTGATGGTGTGTGAAGTTAGTGAGCCAAATGGAGTTGTTCTCGCACAAGGATCACTTGGTTGATCCTTCTTCAATATGCCCTTCACCAACATGCAGTGTTTCTTTGATTGAATTAGCTCTCACACCAATATTTGCGTCTAGAGCCTTTGCATTGAGGGCTATCTGAAAATGGCTGTGGCGCTGAAGTTGCCTGAGAATGTGGAGTTGGTGGCATGTGGAACCCGCATGTGGAGCATTCGTTTGTGTGGGATGCTCACCAAGATTCATTCCAGTCCTAGGCACACAAAGGGCACTAATCATAGAGTGTGAAAACTGAGTTTCCTTGAGAGCTGCTTGGAAGCCTGATGGTGTGTGAGGTTAGTGAGCCAAATGGAGTTGTTCTCCCACAAGAACCACTCGGCTGATTCTTCTTCAATATGCCCTTCACCAACATGCAGTGTTTCCTTGGTTGAATTAGCTCTCACACCAATATTTACATCTAGAGGCTTTGCATTGAATGCTATCTGAAAATGGCTGTGGCACTGAAGTTGCCTGAGCATGTGGAGTTGGTGGCATGTGGAACCCGCATGTGGAGCATTCGTTTGTGTGGGATGTTCAGCAAGCTTCATTCCAGTCCTAGGCACACAAAGGGCACTAAGCATAGAGTGTGAAAACTGAGTTTCCTTGAGAGCTGCTTGGAAGCCTGATGGTGTGTGAAGTTAGTGAGCCAAATGGAGTTGTTCTCGCACAAGGATCACTTGGTTGATCCTTCTTCAATATGCCCTTCACCAACATGCAGTGTTTCTTTGATTGAATTAGCTCTCACACCAATATTTGCGTCTAGAGCCTTTGCATTGAGGGCTATCTGAAAACGGCTGTGGCGCTGAAGTTGCCTGTGAATGTGGAGTTGGTGGCATGTGAAACCCGCATGTGGAGCATTCGTTTGTGTGGGATGCTCTACCAGGTTCATTCCTAGATAATGCACTCAAAGGGCACTAAGCATAGAGTGTGAAAACTGAGTTTCCTTGAGAGCTGCTTGGAAGCCTGATGGTGTGTGAAGTTAGTGAGCCAAATGGAGTTGTTCTCGCACAAGGGTCACTTGGTTGATCCTTCTTCAATATGCCCTTCACCAACATGCAGTGTTTCCTTGATTGAATTAGCTCTCACACCAATATTTGCGTCTAGAGCCTTTGCATTGAGGGCTATCTGAAAACGGCTGTGGCGCTGAAGTTGCCTGTGAATGTGGAGTTGGTGGCATGTAAAACCCGCATGTGGAGCATTCGTTTGTGTGGGATGCTCACCAAGATTCATTTCAGTCCTAGCCACTCAAAGGGCGCTAAGCATAGAGTGTGAAAACTGAGTTTCCTTGAGAGCTGCTTGGAAGCCTGATGGTGTGTGAAGTTAGTGAGCCAAATGGAGTTGTTCTCCCACAAGAACTTGTCGGCTGATTATTCTTTAATATGCCCTTCAGCAACATGCAGTGTTTCCTTGATTGTATTAGCTCTCACACCAATATTTGCGTCTAGAGCCTTTGCATTGAGGGCTATCTGAAAGCGGCTTTGGCGCTGAAGTTGCCTGTGCATGTGGAGTTGGTGGCATGTGAAACCCGCATGTGGAGCATTTGTTTGTGTGGGATGCTCTACCAGGTTCATTCCTAGATAATGCACTCAAAGGGCACTAAGCATAGAGTGTGAAAACTGAGTTTCCTTGAGAGCTGCTTGGAAGCCTGATGGTGTGTGAAGTTAGTGAGCCAAATGGAGTTGTTCTCCCACAAGAACCACTCGGCTGATCCTTCTTCAATATGCCCTTCACCAACATGCAGTGTTTCCTTGATTGAATTAGCTCTCACACCAATATTTGCGTCTAGAGCCTTTGCATTGAGGGCTATCTGAAAACGGCTGTGGCGCTGAAGTTGCCTGTGAATGTGGAGTTGGTGGCATGTGAAACCCGCATGTGGAGCATTCGTTTGTGTGGGATGCTCTACCAGGTTCATTCCTAGATAATGCACTCAAAGGGCACTAAGCATAGAGTGTGAAAACTGAGTTTCCTTGAGAGCTGCTTGGAAGCCTGATGGTGTGTGAAGTTAGTGAGCCAAATGGAGTTGTTCTCCCACAAGAACCACTCGGCTGATCCTTCTTCAATATGCCCTTCACCAACATGCAGTGTTTCCTTGATTGAATTAGCTCTCACACCAATATTTGCGTCTAGAGCCTTTGCATTGAGGGCTATCTGAAAACGGCTGTGGCGCTGAAGTTGCCTGTGAATGTGGAGTTGGTGGCATGTGAAACCCGCATGTGGAGCATTCGTTTGTGTGGGATGCTCTACCAGGTTCATTCCTAGATAATGCACTCAAAGTGCACTAAGCATAGAGTGTGAAAACTGAGTTTCCTTGAGAGCTGCTTGGAAGCCTGATGGTGTGTGAAGTTAGTGAGCCAAATGGAGTTGTTCCCCCACAAGAACCACTCGGCTGATCCATCTTCAATATGCCCTTCACCAACATGCAGTGTTTCCTTGATTGAATTAGCTCTCACACCAATATTTGCGTCTAGAGCCTTTGCATTGAGGGCTATCTGAAAGCGGCTGTGGCGCTGAAGTTGCCTGTGAATGTGGAGTTGGTGGCATGTGAAACCCGCATGTGGAGCATTCGTTTGTGTGGGATGCTCTACCAGGTTCATTCCTAGATAATGCACTCAAAGGGCACTAAGCATAGAGTGTGAAAACTGAGTTTCCTTGAGAGCTGCTTGGAAGCCTGATGGTGTGTGAAGTTAGTGAGCCAAATGGAGTTGTTCTCCCACAAGAACCACTCGGCTGATCCTTCTTCAATATGCCCTTCACCAACATGCAGTGTTTCCTTGATTGAATTAGCTCTCACACCAATATTTGCGTCTAGAGCCTTTGCATTGAGGGCTATCTGAAAACGGCTGTGGCGCTGAAGTTGCCTGTGAATGTGGAGTTGGTGGCATGTGAAACCCGCATGTGGAGCATTCGTTTGTGTGGGATGCTCTACCAGGTTCATTCCTAGATAATGCACTCAAAGGGCACTAAGCATAGAGTGTGAAAACTGAGTTTCCTTGAGAGCTGCTTGGAAGCCTGATGGTGTGTGAAGTTAGTGAGCCAAATGGAGTTGTTCTCCCACAAGAACCACTCGGCTGATCCTTCTTCAATATGCCCTTCACCAACATGCAGTGTTTCCTTGATTGAATTAGCTCTCACACCAATATTTGCGTCTAGAGCCTTTGCATTGAGGGCTATCTGAAAACGGCTGTGGCGCTGAAGTTGCCTGTGAATGTGGAGTTGGTGGCATGTGAAACCCGCATGTGGAGCATTCGTTTGTGTGGGATGCTCTACCTGGTTCATTCCTAGATAATGCGCTCAAAGTGCACTAAGCATAGAGTGTGAAAACTGAGTTTCCTTGAGAGCTGCTTGGAAGCCTGATGGTGTGTAAAGTTAGTGAGCCAAATGGAGTTGTTCTCCCACAAGAACCACTCGGCTGATCCTTCTTCAATATGCCCTTCACCAACATGCAGTGTTTCCTTGATTGAATTAGCTCTCACACCAATATTTGCGTCTAGAGCCTTTGCATTGAGGGCTATCTGAAAACGGCTGTGGCGCTGAAGTTGCCTGTGAATGTGGAGTTGGTGGCATGTGGAACCCGCATGTGGAGCATTCGTTTGTGTGGGATGCTCACCAAGATTCATTTCAGTCCTCGACACTCAAAGGGCACTAAGCATAGAGTGTGAAAACTGAGTTTCCCTGAGAGCTGCTTGGAAGCCTGATGGTGTGTGAAGTTAGTGAGCCAAATGGAGTTGTTCTCCCACAAGAACCACTCGGCTGATCCTTCTTCAATATGCCCTTCACCAACATGCAGTGTTTCCTTGATTGAATTAGCTCTCAAACCAATATTTGCGTCTAGAGCCTTTGCATTGAGGGCTATCTGAAAGCGGCTGTGGCGCTGAAGTTGCCTGTGAATGTGGAGTTGGTGGCATGTGAAACCCGCATGTGGAGCATTTGTTTGTGTGGGATGCTCTACCAGGTTCATTCCTAGATAATGCACTCAAAGGGCACTAAGCATAGAGTGTGAAAACTGAGTTTCCTTGAGAGCTGCTTGGAAGCCTGATGGTGTGTGAAGTTAGTGAGCCAAATGGAGTTGTTCTCCCACAAGAACCACTCGGCTGATCCTTCTTCAATATGCCCTTCACCAACATGCAGTGTTTCCTTGATTGAATTAGCTCTCACACCAATATTTGCGTCTAGAGCCTTTGCATTGAGGGCTATCTGAAAATGGCTGTGGCGCTGAAGTTGCCTGTGAATGTGGAGTTGGTGGCATGTGGAACCCGCATATGAGGCATTCGTTTGTGTGGGATGCTCACCAAGATTCATTTCAGTCCTAGGCACTCAAAGGGCACTAAGCATAGAGTGTGAAAACTGAGTTTCCTTGAGAGCTGTTTGGAAGCCTGATGGTGTGTGAAGTTAGTGAGCCAAATGGAGTTGTTCTCCCACAAGAACCACTCGGCTGATCCTTCTTCAATATGCCCTTCACCAACATGCAGTGTTTCCTTGATTGAATTAGCTCTCACACCAATATTTGCGTCTAGAGCCTTTGCATTGAGGGCTATCTGAAAATGGCTGTGGCACTGAAGTTGCCTGAGCATGTGGAGTTGGTGGCATGTGGAACCCGCATATGAGGCATTCGTTTGTGTGGGATGCTCACCAAGATTCATTTCAGTCCTCGACACTCAAAGGGCACTAAGCATAGAGTGTGAAAACTGAGTTTCCCTGAGAGCTGCTTGGAAGCCTGATGGTGTCTGAAGTTAGTGAGCCAAATGGAGTTGTTCTCCCACAAGAACCACTCGGCTTATCCTTCTTCAATATGCCCTTCACCAACATGCAGTGTTTCCTTGATTCAATTAGCTCTCACACCAATATTTGCGTCTAGAGCCTTTGCATTGAGGGCTATCTGAAAACGGCTGTGGCGCTGAAGTTGCCTGTGAATGTGGAGTTGGTGGCATGTGAAACCCGCATGTGGAGCATTCGTTTGTGTGGGATGCTCTACCAGGTTCATTCCTAGATAATGCACTCAAAGGGCACTAAGCATAGAGTGTGAAAACTGAGTTTCCTTGAGAGCTGCTTGGAAGCCTGATGGTGTGTGAAGTTAGTGAGCCAAATGGAGTTGTTCTCCCACAAGACCCACTCGGCTGATCCTTCTTCAATATGCCCTTCACCAACATGCAGTGTTTCCTTGATTGAATTAGCTCTCACACCAATATTTGCGTCTAGAGCCTTTGCATTGAGGGCTATCTGAAAACGGCTGTGGCGCTGAAGTTGCCTGTGAATGTGGAGTTGGTGGCATGTGAAACCCGCATGTGGAGCATTCGTTTGTGTGGGATGCTCACCAAGTTTCATTTCAGTCCTTGGCACTCAAAGGGCACTAGCATAGAGTGTGAAAACTGAGTTTCCTTGAGAGCTGCTTGGAAGCCTGATGGTGTGTGAAGTTAGTGAGCCAAATGGAGTTGTTCTCCCACAAGAACCACTCGGCTGATCCTTCTTCAATATGCCCTTCACCAACATGCAGTGTTTCCTTGATTGAATTAGCTCTCACACCAATATTTGCGTCTAGAGCCTTTGCATTGAGGGCTATCTGAAAATAGCTGTGGCGCTGAAGTTGCCTGTGAATGTGGAGTTGGTGGCATGTGAAACCCGCATGTGGAGCATTCGTTTGTGTGGGATGCTCTACCAGGTTCATTCCTAGATAATGCACTCAAAGGGCACTAAGCATAGAGTGTGAAAACTGAGTTTCCTTGAAAGCTGCTTGGAAGCCTGATGGTGTGTGAAGTTAGTGAGCCAAATGGAGTTGTTCTCCCACAAGAACCACTCGGCTGATCCTTCTTCAATATGCCCTTCACGAACATGCAGTGTTTCCTTGATTGAATTAGCTCTCACACCAATATTTGCGTCTAGAGCCTTTGCATTGAGGGCTATCTGAAAATGGCTGTGGCGCTGAAGTTGCCTGAGAATGTGGAGTTGGTGGCATGTGGAACCCGCATGTGGAGCATTCGTTTGTGTGGGATGCTCATCAAGATTCATTCCAGACCTAGGCACTCAAAGGGCACTAATCATAGAGTGTGAAAACTGAGTTTCCTTGAGAGCTGCTTGGAAGCCTGATGGTGTGTGAGGTTAGTGAGCCAAATGGAGTTGTTCTCCCACAAGAACCACTCGGCTGATCCTTCTTCAATATGCCCTTCACCAACATGCAGTGTTTCCTTGGTTGAATTAGCTCTCACACCAATATTTACATCTAGAGGCTTTGCATTGAATGCTATCTGAAAATGGCTGTGGCACTGAAGTTGCCTGAGCATGTGGAGTTGGTGGCATGTGGAACCCGCATGTGGAGCATTCGTTTGTGTGGGATGTTCAGCAAGCTTCATTTCAGTCCTAGGCACACAAAGGGCACTAAGCATAGAGTGTGAAAACTGAGTTTCCTTGAGAGCTGCTTGGAAGCCTGATGGTGTGTGAAGTTTGTGAGCCAAATGGAGTTGTTCTCCCACAAGAACCACTTGGCTTATCCTTCTTCAATATGCCCTTAACCAACATGCAGTGTTTCCTTGATTGAATTAGCTCTCACACCAATATTTGCGTCTAGAGCCTTTGCATTGAGGGCTATCTGAAAACGGCTGTGGCGCTGAAGTTGCCTGTGAATGTGGAGTTGGTGGCATGTGAAACCCGCATGTGGAGCATTCGTTTGTGTGGGATGCTCTACCAGGTTCATTCCTAGATAATGCACTCAAAGGGCACTAAGCATAGAGTGTGAAAACTGAGTTTCCTTGAGAGCTGCTTGGAAGCCTGATGGTGTGTGAAGTTAGTGAGCCCAATGGAGTTGTTCTCGCACAAGGATCACTTGGTTGATCCTTCTTCAATATGCCCTTCACCAACATGCAGTGTTTCTTTGATTGAATTAGCTCTCACACCAATATTTGCGTCTAGAGCCTTTGCATTGAGGGCTATCTGAAAATGGCTGTGGCGCTGAAGTTGCCTGAGAATGTGGAGTTGGTGGCATGTGGAACCCGCATGTGGAGCATTCGTTTGTGTGGGATGCTCACCAAGATTCATTCCAGTCCTAGGCACTCAAAGGGCACTAATCATAGAGTGTGAAAACTGAGTTTCCTTGAGAGCTGCTTGGAAGCCTGATGGTGTGTGAGGTTAGTGAGCCAAATGGAGTTGTTCTCCCACAAGAACCACTCGGCTGATTCTTCTTCAATATGCCCTTCACCAACATGCAGTGTTTCCTTGATTGAATTAGCTCTCACACCAATATTTACATCTAGAGGCTTTGCATTGAATGCTATCTGAAAATGGCTGTGGCACTGAAGTTGCCTGAGCATGTGGAGTTGGTGGCATGTGGAACCCGCATGTGGAGCATTCGTTTGTGTGGGATGCTCTACCAGGTTCATTCCTAGATAATGCACTCAAAGGGCACTAAGCATAGAGTGTGAAAACTGAGTTTCCTTGAGAGCTGCTTGGAAGCCTGATGGTGTGTGAAGTTAGTGAGCCAAATGGAGTTGTTCTCGCACAAGGATCACTTGGTTGATCCTTCTTCAATATGCCCTTCACCAACATGCAGTGTTTCCTTGATTGAATTAGCTCTCACACCAATATTTGCGTCTAGAGCCTTTGCATTGAGGGCTATCTGAAAACGGCTGTGGCGCTGAAGTTGCCTGTGAATGTGGAGTTGGTGGCATGTGAAACCCGCATGTGGAGCATTCGTTTGTGTGGGATGCTCACCAAGATTCATTTCAGTCCTAGCCACTCAAAGGGCGCTAAGCATAGAGTGTGAAAACTGAGTTTCCTTGAGAGCTGCTTGGAAGCCTGATGGTGTGTGAAGTTAGTGAGCCAAATGGAGTTGTTCTCCCACAAGAACTTGTCGGCTGATTATTCTTTAATATGCCCTTCAGCAACATGCAGT